>NW_022474718.1:377031-400230 GCF_009176365.1 Aspergillus alliaceus
TGAGATATGGTTGTTTAAAGCTACGTTAAATGTCGGTGAAAGTAATGGTTTTCGTGCACCAGGTGGGGACGTGCATCAGGTGATCAACTACGGTATCTCTTTGGAAAATCTGTTTCTCTTTAACCTCCAAGGATCCGATTCAATTCCTGTCAGCTGTCCATGGGTCTTTACAATTCCCTCTTTGATCCCCAGAGCAGAACTTAACAACGTTGACATCCAGGTAATGGTTATATATAGTAGATAGGGCATTTCTTTGGATATACTATCTTAGTCTCTTCTTTATCTATCTGGCTTCTTAAGGTGGACATAAGTTCACTTCTTATTCAGTTGTTCTATAGAGACAGAGTAATGGGCTGAATAGAAAATTGTGGTAGAACAAGATAATCTTAGAGGGGATATAATTTTAAGCAATAATCAAGATATATTGCGCGGAGTATCATACCTGGGATAGAGATAGATTCTTATTATAACTTGAACCATTTAAAACATGGATATATTTTGCGGGGTTCTACAGAAGACATTGGCCGCATAAATAACACGGGGAGGCGGTTATCATTTATAAAATAATAATCCGGGTTTTTAAGACCGAGAAGATCTATAAAGTGAAAACTGAAGTTAAATAATAGTTATAATATATCGGAGATATTCTTGTTAGATTATATCAGTGTATCTGGTAGTGGAAGTTGGCTAGAGATATAGAAGCCGAATAGATACTGGAGGAGAATAAGGACAGGGATCTATCAAAGGAGATGATAGGCTCGAAGCCGCTGCAATGGATGATTGCGGAAAAAGAAGAACTGGGCCAGCCCAATATTGAGTCAGATTGTTCCGACGAGTAAGAGAAGGGTATCAATAAAGATTCTAGTATTCTTATTACTGTTCTCGCGGCTGCCGTTGGACAGAGTATAACAAGGGGCTGACAGCTGGAAGCTACATATTCGCATTGGTGGCGGTTATCATAGCTACCCTTTCCTTCTTTGGTGCTCTATTTTACAATAGAATATATTTGACCTCTAATACCATACACTCGAGATGTAAGATGCATTCACCAGCTGCGGAACAATACATATACCAGAGTAACTCAATGGCTGCTTCCAGGGTGTATGAAGAAGCGTTGATTGCGTCAGTTTAAACGCTTAAAGGTTCGATCAGTGGAATACCGCGTGCGTTGGATTCAGTGGGAACAGCATAGGGAAAGGTCTAAATAGCTTCGATATTCCTATTTAGGGCGCATAACCGGGCTCATAAACTGTCGGCCAGCTAAATATGCGCAAGAGCTAGTATCACTGATGTATGGATAAGAATCCGTTTATATTGAAGAACGATGTCTCTAAGGTCTCTGACTCTCAGAGTAAGGTCTCTATCTGTCTAAATCTATCTGAAAGAGCCGAATAAAAAATGATCAAAACAATAGAATAATGTCGAGCCGAGCGGATACTGAATAAATGTGTAATATTGACCCTTTTTATCCGACAGCTCTACACCGTGTACATCGCTGTAGTGTCGGTGGGGTAATCAGACGCACTACAAGAAACTGACCTAATAAAATATCTTCACTTACCATTAGGAGCTAACCTAATTGGGTCCTATTTTTATGGTTGAAAAACGTCGGAGTGGTGGGTGCAGGGAAAAGTGGTCCGCTCGGTGCTTTAGGCCGCTCGGTGGTTGAACTACGTTACGTGTTCTGTTTGTCGGCCTTCGGAGGGCAGGCCTTAACCCCACCTCTATTTTGCGGGTCTGACGGTAGCCCTCGGAGGGTCGCTCGCGAGTGGGGCCGAGCGAGGCCTATAGAGAACTAGCCGCCACCTCATGCTCTTCCTGATATTCTACAAGGGACACGAGTCATGCTGGGCTATGTATATATCCATTGATGTAGTTCCTCCCTTGCTATATGTAAACATAAAAACAATCCACCACCACTATGTTTTCCTTGTGGCCAACACAGACTGTCCTACTTTATTTTCTCTCAGTGCTCTTACAAGGCACAGCCTGAGGCACCAGTACCAGAGCCAGCAAAACTGTAAATCCCGCGCAAACTCAAAAGCAAGCTTAGCTTCAACCTTACTTTTGGCCCGGCCAATCAGAGCGCCAGCGTATCGGTCTTTATTGATCTCCACTTTTGGTGCGCATCTCCGTACTAGCTTAAGGTCTCAAATCTCCGATATGGATCCAACTACCCCTTCAGTGATAGTGCAAGTGGCCAATGACCACACCATCCACTATCAAAACGGGACGGCCTAGACTCTTAGCTGGAAGCGGAAATAGAGGCTAGGAAGTCAATGTTGAAAACATGACAGTTATGGCCTGGGTGTTTGGGTTTGAGTTTGGGTTTGTCTTTGGGTTTGTCTTGAAGTCTCTGCCCCCATGAGAAGAGGCATTGGGGCTCGTTGGGTCTGTATATCCTCTGATAGACCAATCTCCCTTTTCTCTCTAGCCGGTGGCGAGCGAAAACGTCAATGCAGAGAACGTTTAAATGCGTATGCTGCATACGTTTGGGCGCTCTTATATCCTGGAGGATGAGCAGTCTTCCTGCCAAATGGTGCTGTGTAACCGATTCTCGGCTCGTCGCCCTTCTCCCCTTAGTACGAAGGGTTTCTCTTGGTTGATGAGACAGTGATGGAGATCTCTAACGAGCAAGCCGGCCTGTTGGTGGTGGCCTGGGCTTTTGGAGGGATTTCGGTGCTTGTTGTCGCGCTGCGCGTCCTGGCGAAAATAAAGATTCAACGGATCATGCTGGATGATGTAATTATGGTTTTTGCCTTGGTACTCTGATGTCCTTTCATCTTCACCCGGAAGCATATGCTAATCATGATTACGTGCTTGATTGTCTTAGTGTCTTGGACTCATCGCCTCTGCTCTCCTGACCTGCGCTATCCTATATGGCTACGACCAGCAGACAAAAGATGACATGGGGATGAATGCGACGGAGGCTCGGAAATTTGGCTCGCTCGCGATAGTATTTACGGTTGCCTGTGCGGCTACAGCGCGCACTGCCTTCGTGCTGTATCTAGCGGTGATTCTATCAAGACAAAAATGGCACCGGATCATCCTGATTGCCCTCATGGCCCTTGAACTCGCTGTCAATGCTGTTTCAATTATCTTGGTCTTCGCCTCGTGCAATCCTGTGCACGCGGTTTGGGATTATTCAATTGATGGTGATTGTCTTTTAGATTCCATCCAGATCGGGTATGGTACTTTTCTGAGCAGTATGTCTCTCTGTGCATGTCCCCACCTTGCCTCCCTACATTGTAGATGAGTTCGTCAACTGAACCTTGCAAGTCTTCAACGCCACCGTTGATCTGTATCTCGCTGTGGTGCCGACCTACATCTTCTGGCATCTTAACCTGCGGCTTCCAGTTAAACTCAGTTTGATCTGTCTAATGAGCCTTGGTCTGCTGTAAGCCACTTCCTATCGCCAATATCCTTTGCCCCGTCATACACATACTAATCTTACCATGTGAAAGAGCGATGGGAGCTTCTATCGGCAAAATCATGCAGATCCCTGAGCTGCAGAACGATATGCTCACCGGCACCTCCAACCTCGTCCGCTGGGCCTTCATCGAAGCATACGTAGTGATCATTGTCGCCTCGCTGCCGTGTCTGCGCTCTCTGTTCCTATCTGGATTCCGCTACAAGGTTAGTAGCAAGCAGCGGTCGCGCGATTACGAACTCACTGCAACGGTCAAGGGCAGTCGTGGTGGGCCGTCGTCCCTGATCACGACGCGTCACAGAACAAACTCGCGCTTGCGCAATATCCTTCCAAAACCAGGGAACCGTGAAGATGTGAGTGATACTCATATACTCGGGGGTATGAATAGCGTGGAAGCGGCAGAGGCGGGTGAGAGTTCTCGAGACCTGGGAGTTGGGATCTGGAAAGATGTGGAGTTTCAACTTTCTGAATTCAAGGTCGAGAGAACGAGCGTATGAATTTGCTGTACAGTATATTTGAACATAATACTCCTTAAACCAGATATTTAAGTCTTGTAGCTCGATCATGTTATTTTGCTAGGATCTTGTAGCCACATTCATACAGGATTCTACGTTTTAAGCAGCCAACGGTTATAGGCCACTTGATACAGGGAGTGGAGCCTAAAGCCGAAGGCATTCATTCATTATCTGCATTCTGCATGAAAGCACACTTTAAAAGGAGAGATGGATACAAATGTCCAGGATTAGCGCGCAATCCTGAGGATCTTGGAATGCCATGAAGAAGACGAAGAATATAGGATGTAGTTTGGCAATACGATCGGCCTCTTCTCTAGATATATCTTCGTAGCATATTGTTTCGGATCGCACAGTTTCCTACTTGGGATCTTAAGACTTCACTTGTTGCTGAAAGGGTTTTTTATCTATACAAGTTGTATCACAAGCGACAAGGCGCTTATGTTCCGATTGACAAGTACGCATTTCCAGCGGACGTTGTCGTGCTTAGAAGCAGACAGAACAGCCACAATCCGAACTTGATTAATATTAGCCTTGATTGCTCTTGTAGAGTAAGATTCTTCTGAGGATCTGTTACTGGTTGTTCTCCCGCTCCAAAAGAAAAGCGAGCTCTTGTCCACTCAGCTGCTTCGGCACTAGGTGAGAGGCTTTGACATCTCTAGTCTTATACTAACCGGGGAGATAACACCACACTTGTTTGAATGATTGAAAGCTTTGTAGCGCTTTAGAACATTCTCTCGAAACTCTGCCTGGTGCTCTTTGGTGAAGCGACTTGTTGCTGGCTTAGCATACAAACTCATAAGCTCGGAACAAGAGAACTGGAATATGCACGTTCGTAGAAGTCAATGTCAGGCTCTAGACTTCGCTGTTTCTACACTATCAGCTAATGAGCGTTGGGCTTTCTTCTCGTAATTTACATATGTTGCTCAGCTCTACTTAGTGATGAAGTGCAGGGCGAGAGACCTACCGGTCATGCTGTACCTTCTCCGTTGGGTTATGTTTATGGGGCAGCAGGCTCCAATATCCTGAGATATTAGAATGATATTAAGCTTGCTCTCCTATCTGTCCACACTTAGTACTGATGTTTCTTATTATCTGCCTGTCGGAACGCTTTCTCTGCAACGCAAATATTTTCTTTAAGGTAGTGGGTTTATTACATTGAACGGTAAGGCGAGGAGAGGTATGAGGAGAGGCTTCTCTAAAGTAGGAAAAGCCGGTCTAATGAGATTTTTGTTGCAAGCGACTAGAAAGTGGAGCTCCCTCAGCATGGAATATTGGTATGTGAAACATTATTACCTTGCTATTTAAGCCGAGCTCCTCAGCGGTGCATCAGTAGCATGCGGGCAGCCTCTTCCCTTCTACTCTATAAGCACCCTGAAAGACATCTAATATCGGGGCTCACAACCTCAATTCCGATCAGTCTCCACTCGTGATTCCCTATCTTACAATCACCCTAGGTATCTCGTCGAGCACAGAGGGTAACCTCGGGAACTTAATTCCCTACAAGCTTTGTTTCTTAGTGAACTGGGTGACCTCGGCTGCGGTCCGTCCAATCTGGTTGCAAACACAACCAGCAGAACCCCACCTGGGCAACTATATGATTGTACAGTATTCCCTTCTATTGCAACCGTGATGAGAAATGTGTCATCTATCTTCACTCAGCAACAATTAACCATGGCTCCCCCAACAGCAATTAAGACTATTAGCAACATTACTGTGCAGGTTCCGCAGTCAAGCCAGGTGGAGGGTGCCGAAAAGGCCAAAGTCAAGATGCAGATGCCCAGCATGCCTAAGTTTGAAGATAAAATGCAGGAGCGAGAGTATCTTAACGGCCGCCTGGCTGCTGCGTTCCGAATCTTTAGCGAGAATGAATACGACGAGGGTGTGGATGATACACGGTCTATCATGGATACGCGAAGTACAGATACCCACGGTTTATTGCAATAGGTGTCGCCGGACATATTCCTCTTCGCGACCCAGTTGACCGGTCAACTTTCTGGGTGAATCTCTTCGGTATTGCTTTCTCTTGATCAAGGCATCCGACTTGATTCTGTTCGTGCTACTGGTGTCAAGCCACTCTTAACCAAACCTTCTAAATATCCTATTGAGGAGGGCTCTTACTGCAGTTATAGCCTTTCTAAAAAAGTTATACTATATTCTACAACTCTTTTAACACAAATAATTCCTTTAGCTCCAATATCCAAGGGCCCGTTTTGCGGCAGCAGATTGAAATTACTTCAGTTCCTATAGAGACATCCCGAGGTTTCTATGGAGTTAGGTAACCAAGGCAGTTCTCATGCCCGCGGAGCCCTGGGTCAACTTGGCGTAGGCACAGTTCGTTCGAGCATGCTGCCTACAAGCCTTTGGTCTTCGTATTTCTATACTGAAAAAGTCGCGATGGAACCATCCCAATACTGGAAACGCGTGTTATCAGCTACAGTGCTTTTTGTCTTTTTTGTTAACTAATATTGCATAAAGCCCCTAGGCAAAACCTCATACAGTCTAACAAAAGCACATGTACCACGACCTCCCCTTCTTCCCATCTTGGCCAAGGTATACACCTTAAATACCTATACTCTCTTTGAGTCACTATCACGTATCACAATTGTGGGTATTTGGCGCGAATATTGAAGTGGAGGATCAATCTCCCTTCCAGGTTGTCGCAGTTGCCGCAAGAGAATGACGATGAAATTCCGCGTAAACCAGAAGAGAAGTATCAACGCGCCGTAGAACGTGACCATGTCTGGTACTCGTGGCCAGGGGACCGCCTGCTGGGTTGCGCCTGACCGGCCGGATGATGCCCCAACTTGATCGGCATTGTTCCTGGATGCGACGCTGTCCTCTCAATCTTTGCTGACGCTTCCATGAGTAGCACGAGTAGTACATACATTGGATCCATTATACCACCTAGCAGTATTTGACTTGAGGCTTGGCTGGGGTGCATATTCTCTCTTTGCCCTAGCTCGAATGGTCGTACTGAATCGGGTTATGGGTTAACCTTTTTGATGGGGGTTGCCGGATATATAGAGGAATTTAAAATACATTACGCGAACCACTGTGTCATGGAATAGAATATTGCATAGCTCGCCCTAGGCAGCAACCTTAAAAGCGACACAAGCTCGAGGGACTGGGAAAGAAACTCACGATCCGGTCATAACGGGACTTGTACCTCTGGAACCGGAACATTGTCAAAGCTGGGTTAGTCTCTCGGTCCGTAGTGTATTTCGTGCCCATTACTAGACCTGCAGGGCGTCGCCAGCAGTGGCCATGATCCCCAAGTTACGTATGTTCTCATCAACATATTCATGGGAAGACTGACGGTTTATCAGGTCTGTTATAGATATTGGCGAGGTCGCGCTGTGACGACTTGTACCATCACATAAAAGCCGAAGTAATGCTTGCATCCTGATGCACTGTTCAAGCCTCTCCTTCGCCAGAAAGCTCATTCCGACTAACTACATAGTGGGTACATGCGAAAGCGAAGGATTAATTCATATCCAGTCCCGTGAAGTGCTGCAACTAGCTCCGCCCTAGGCTCCGCGGAACCCGCCCATCTGATACTAGTGAGTTTCGGACAATGGACCTCTGGTTTGTCTTCTTCTGGTCAAAGATAACCATGACAACTTCTGATTTCACGCTCCCTCAAGGCCAACCAATTCTTGGCATATATTAAAAGTTATTTTTATGTATATTTAAGAGCGAGATACAGTCTAGTATATCGAGTAAACGGTATCTCCTTTTCCATTCCATTAAGTGCTGAACTAGGCGAAAGCACGCCGGAAACAGACCAAATACAATGATAATAAATGTACTTCAGTGCCTGCTCTAAACTATTCCTGAGGCTTCCTAGCATGAGGTGCATCAAACGGCCACATAGTTTCTAAGCTACATTCGCACAATCCCCGGCCCCGGAAAAGCCTGTCAATGAAACCAAGCCACTCTGGGGCTGACGCTCCAAACACTGCCGAATGTTCTAGCCCCGGATAGATGCTCAGCTGCAGGGAATTTCCGGCCTCACAGCTCTGCTCGTAGGCTCGTTTTGTGATGCTTGGATATACCGTAGTATCATTCCCGCCCACAATGACAAGAAGCGGCCGTGAAGTCGTATCGCCCTGCCCGGGGGCGTTCAGGTCTTGAAATTCCTTGATTGCCGATAAACTATTGAGAGTGTCATTTGATAAGATCTGTGAGGAGTCCAGGTCGCGCAACACAGCGGGTAAGGCAGCTGCGCAGAGCTGGGCACGCTCCCCCAGCCCAATCCGTCTCTTGGCGAGGTCGGACAGGAAGGGCGCGGTGTAGTTGGGATAAACAGCCCGCAGAGCAAAGTAGAGCGAAGGCACGTAGGAACTGGATCCATAGCCCTGGAGTTCGTCGCCCGAGGAGCCCTCGGTCAAGCTGAGTCCCTCTAGAACAGCGTTGTAGATATGCGTATTGGGTGCAACCGCGACCCCCCCTAAGTATCCGCTCTCCTCTCTCTGTACCTGTTCTTGTTCTGACAGCTTCCAAGACGCACCCCCGCCCTGCGAGTGCCCGATCGAGACCCATTCCTCAGATAGGTCGCGCGGAAAAGCCTTCTTCGCTGCAATGACTGACCAGTAGATGTCATTTGCGTTTGCCTTGGTAGCGATATATTTGTGGTTCGTGTAGTTGTTTCCCAAGCCAACGTAGTCAGTGCCGACAACAGCGTAGCCTGTGAACAGGAGAGGGATCCAGGTATCATAGTCGTAGAAGTTAGAGGAGGTCGATGGAGCACAGCCTCGGAATACGCCGGATGTTCCATGTGCGAAAGCGATAAGCTTGTATGGGTCGGCTTGGTAAACGTATGGAAAGGCTATGAATGCGGTAGCGGGAACAGTGGAATTATCCAGGTCGACTGATGTGTACTGCATCTTGTATGTCGTGATACCTCCGGGGACGTTCATGAGCTTGGGATTGACTGGCACAAGCTTCAGGACATCACCGGGTTTGGAGGAAGAGAAATTATCGGCCGTTGCGTAGAAGTCAAAGTCAAAGGGCGTATCGAAGTCTTCAAGATCAGATATATTTGTCGTGTTTAGGTACTCTTGACAGCTTTTCTCGCAGTCGTATTCTTCGGCAAGCTCTGGAGAGACTGGGTAGTTGGACGCCCGGTCCAGCGTGCTAGCATAGGCTGTCGCCAACGCCGCTACTAGAAGCTGCGTTGACAGAGATAGCATTGTTTCAGTTAGGAAAGGGGTGACCAATAGAAGGACAATGAATAACAGCATACAGGCTGCCAGCGTAATCGATTACTTTTTTTCTAGGTGAAGGCTTGGGCACTTTATATGGAATTTCCCCGGAATATTTGCAGGTCGGGGGCGGGGCGACTAGTCTGACCGGAGACCATTCTACAGTACGCATTTATGTGTAAAATCTTTGTATCTGCAACACCCGAGCAATTTCACGCTATCCGCAACTGGCAACCGCGGAAAATTGGGTTTCCCGTACAAAATTTCATAAAACCTCAATTATATGAACATTTCATAAAAGCCCAGCACTACCTTATATAAAGTTGCAGGTAAGGATGAATCTTGGACCTAAACTGGGTATAGGATGAGCACGTGATATATCGTATATTCCCGTATAATCTCACTCATATTACCAAAAGTAGTTGATCATACAGGGCGTTGAATTATCTGGCCAATAGAAATGCTTACTCGACAACTGTAACACCTCGACATCTGCAATAAAGTGCCTAGTCAGAATTGGTTGCAGATAACGAGGTATTACAGTACTCGTTCGTCAGGTAGTCAAAGGCGCTGGTCCCTAAATCCCCTGCTTTGAAATCGATGTGACGCTCGGCATGTCAGTCTGCCGTCTGCCTACATGAACGGCAACGATGATCCCACACCCACAGCTATGTTTCGGTGCTAGCCAATGTGCTTGATAGGAATCCTGTAAGGTCTACCTCGGCACCTGCACTGGGTATTGTTATGTGTATGTACCTTCCATACGGAGAAATGCGCGGGTTCAGCAGCGCGGCGTTCGCGGATACCCGACTTTTGATTGATGTTTGCCCCATTAAGCAAAGATTGTCCTTATCCCGGCAGGAACATTTGCTTGCCGTGTCAGGTTGGCCCAATTAAGATGTCTGGAAGTGAGTGTTAGCCCTCTCCAGGGAAGGAACACGAATACTGTATACGTGACGTACTACATGATGCAGACGTACGAAGCGCTTCCAAAAGCCTGTTGCCTACAGGCAAATACCGGTTATACCGAACCGGGGTCTAGATATGTCTATCTCATTTTACTGTAGCCAACGAATGTGCTTAAACTGTTCATGTGGTGGGGCAGGGGGCGGGGAGTATGCTAAGGAATGAGCCACGCCGTATGCAAGACATCCAGCACAAAGAGTATCTATATGTCCAGCGCGCCTCCGCTTGTGGGAGGACTGTCCAGCCAAGGCAACAGGCAGCCTTCCACGCGGTTTGCAGTTACCTGCAGCTAGCTGTAAAGAACTCGGTGGAAGAGCTTTATAGGGTCTTCGGTATAGGAGGACTGCAATGTAGACGTATTGACTACACACCAACCATCATATAGATCAGAGGAGCTTATAGAACAACGATATATTCAAATGTTTTACTGGATCATTCTCATTAGGAGCGTAGGGTAAATAAGTCCCTATTTATCATATGCGCGTAATTGTACGCGGCTCCCCTCGAGGATTGGCTGTGACCAATCCATGGATCCACTGCTTAGATATAGCCTCTGCTAAGCCTAACCCTTCACACTAGTAGAGAAGATGCACTACAGTTGTTTTCTTCTTGACTCGCGCTGAAAGATATTGGTCGACAATTCGGTCGTCACCCGCGGAGCTGTGAGCAAGATCAGAGAGTCACGGAGGGTTTGCTGTTGAAGACCAGGTTTCTGGTGTGATCGCTGAGTTTGCAGGATACCTGAGGGTCGGCCGAGGTTTCGACTAGACGACGGATCCCGTCTCGGAGAGGACCACCTTTAGGGACATCGCAATAGAGTACTGAGGCGCTAGTACTCCACTCGGTAAAATACGGGAGGCCTGGAATAACTATGTTCCAGAACATTCTGTAGGTAAAGGAATGGTGCACTTGCATAGAGCATTGCTCACCGATTGATTCCAATCCCTGAGCGACCAGGGGAAACTCTGAATCCGGACGGGTTCCGCAGAAAAGCAAGTTCAATAGCAAGCAAGGTGTATCCAATTGTTGGCGCGCTGGTTCACAGCTTCCGGCCTCGTGTTAACGAAGGTTGTCTGCTTCTGAAGACGGAGACTCAGACTCTTCTCCAACAGAGGCTCCATTCTAAGTCGTTTGAGGTCTGGATATGTTCGAGAATATGCCACGCAATGTTACCTGGAGATGACCAAAGCCGTCCATGGCTTACGAATGGACGATCCCCTGATAGCCCCCGGAGCAAGAAGTTATGGCACTGAATGATATTTGCCTGAAATAAAAATTGCTCGGGAACGAAGGGGCGGCTGGTTACGGAGATAAGCGTTTGGTATTTTAAAGATACAGGAATTTGTGAGATGCGAGCGGCTTGGTTGGAGGGAGGTCCTAAAACTCCTTCTCAACTTCGTCCCAGGCAAGCCCTCTAGCCACCAATTTCTGTAAGACCTTATCTTCGGCCGCTGAGTAAGGTCGAGCACTACGGGGAGTAGGCAATGTACTGGATGCTTCAGATGCTTCAGCTCTAACTCTCGCCCTTGTTCGAGGATCACTTGCTTTCTCATCCGTCTCCAACGCAGCGACTGCGGGCCTCTTTCGGTTGGTAGGGTTTGATCGGGCGCTCTCGACCTTGACGCGCATGCTACTCGAGGTACCTAGCATGTTCAGTCACTTGACGGTTGAGCTGTGGAGGGGATGTTTCAGCCACCTGCCCGAATGAGGGCTGGACCTTCGATAGGAGTACATCCAGCAAGCCTACCTCGCCTTCAAAAAGCGCACAACGCCTCATGAGACCGTCACCATCATTTTCGCTTATGCTATCACCGCCAGAACTTTCGCAGGTGCAAGGGAGTTTCTCAGGAACTTCAGACGCTGGGTTGGCGTCGGCATGACATATCCCATCGTCGGCACACCGCGGCGACACTAACAACTTACGCCCGCATGGATCGTGATTCTGCGCAAGCAAGAAGGTATCTAGTGGGCGGATCGGCAATATCAACATTGAAGCTGCTCGTCACTTCGCAGTCACCTCCAAGTCCCTGGGTCGTATCTGAAAGGATCACTGTTGAGCAAGGTCCCTTGATAATAAGACGTGGCAGATTCGTACGTACCTTCGCTTGGCAGTGAGATAATGTACTCTGCTATGGGGCTGCCAAGCAACCCAATTTGATGGTCTGAAGGGAACTCGGGCTCGTCGTTGACGGGAACGCATTCGCCGTGATTGTTGTGTTGAGATGTGGTGCTGTCGGGTGGGATTACAAGATCACGGTCAGGTGGAGTGTATGCATGGAAAAAGTACTTGGAAGTGCGAGGTTTTTGGGGCAGTGGATGATTCAAGGGGCCAGATGGAAGTGAAGAAGAGAAATTGCAGGGTGAGAAAGTGCGAGGGAAAGGGACAGTGTCAAATTGTGGCTTTCGGACAGGAAAGGAAGATGTCGCTAGAGGTCCGCTGTAAGAAATCTGACGATTCATACTGGATGAGGCAAGGGTTGGGAAGTGAATTGAACGCAGAAGGTATCAATGGAACTCAAGAGATAAACTTTGCTATGTGCATAGCTTCTCAACAAGAGATACATCAGGGTATTTATAACCTGCCCCAGCGAGGGAGACATCAATGTGCTGGGATAATTTTTTCTTGCTTCAACAACAGAGCACAGTAGCATGGATTTGCTGTTTTCCTGTAGTTCAAGAATTGCGGATCCTGCGGTCCAACCACTCCATGTAGCGCCTTGAAATTGTTGTTGCATGGCCTCCCGGTTCGATACACAGCCCTTTGTGAACAGTCATTCCAGCCGAGTTTTCGGTCAACTGGAGGATTTACCCAACATTACCCACAATTGACAATTGCTGAATGCACTCGTCATTGAATGATTGAATGATTGGTTGATTCATACACGCATCTGTCAGCCCTAACGGCCGATTGGCGGACAGGTCTATCTACAGCCGGCTAGCCGCAGGGCAGTCTAGCTGTGTACATGGAGCGTGTGGCATACTATATCCATCCAGACCTCTTTGTAAATTTCATCACTAACAACAACGCTCACTCATGCAGTTCTCCGTTAGTATCACTCTCACCTCTAAATACCTGTACTACATTAGCTCCTCTCACATCCACCTCCCTGTCACGCTCACGCCATCGTTGGGTCCGGGCCCATTAAGCATCAGTCTTTGTGTGCCTGCACCGTGGTGCCTCGAAAGCCACCCCGGATATCATTGTGATCAGTTACGTGCTGTTTCTTCCACAAATTCGACCTCGATCCATCAAAAAATAAGTTAGCATTAACTTCAACAGATTTGTGGCCCTTACGCATGCCTGCGTACCTTTCTTGACCAAGAAACATACACTGACCAGTCTCATATTGTAAGTTATACTTGCCGAACATGCCACACCGACGTTGAAGCGATAGAGAGTTAATATCGAATAGTACGGGCTCCCACATTGTCATTGTGCCTGCTGCACCTATGCCTGCATATTGCGTATCTAAGGCAGCACTAAATGTATTCGTGCTTTGCTTGCGCGAGCAGCTGTCCAAAACAAATGTGAAGGATGTCGAAATCTCTGCCCCTCTAGTGCAGAGTAAGTTCGTATTCTATCACCATTCTTTCCCAGGATTAAACTAGTTGATAAATACCCAAGCTTCGTGATTACATGGGGGAGGAGAAAGGGCGAGGTATGGGTATGTCGTTGAGTCTGCCGGACCCCAGGAGGTGTTCGATGATATCCTTGACAAGAGAAAGACTGCTTTTGATGACCCGGCGAAGATGAGGACAAATTTCTGAATTATAAGCGTACGACTATCAGGGGCAGCGGCACCTAGAAGGGCATCACTAATCCCTTTATTCCTTTCTAGATCCCGATGGCAAAGTCCAGCCCCACCGATCACAAAAGACACCTCTTGCTGAGTAACGTCAGATACATGGAGAGAACAGACGGAAGCAGCCCGAAGATTGAGAGAAGAAGGAAAGGGATGGGACCGTAATCGACTAACGAAATTTGTTGAGTTTCTATGATTATGTCACACTGTACTCGTCGAAGTTAATACAAACAATTGTACATCCTATTTTCAACTTTCAGAGTAACAGCAGTGGATGTACTGGGCTCTCATTACCATCGGCGATGGTGAAGTCTTCATCCAATTCGGATTTGTAAATGCACCTCGAGCATCACACAGGCCTGAATATCCCATGCCCTAATGGGTCAATACTATATATATATTGGCATATATATGAAGCAATATTCTAGTTACGTCAAGTAGAGATATAGTGAGCCAATATGAGCAGAAAAGATTCGTCACCATTCTTAGAGAGACAAAAGGTTAGTCTAGGTTTTAGTTATAGTTCAAAAATTGTAAGATATCCTCTGATTTAGCAGGCTCTCATGGTGTCAAGTGTCAATGAGACTCATCCTTTCCCTTGATGTTAATTGATATATGTGAACCTTTTGGACTTGGAATCAAGTACACTGTGCATTATTCAAAAACTATGACTGTCTAGCGAGATTGTCGCCAGCTCGATTTGAAAGGCACAAATCTGGGCCCCCCAGCCGTTGTAGTTCGGTACTCTATTAGTGAAACAGAGCTGGCGAGGTGATGCCTTATCAGTACGTTTGCCATCGTTGCCCTTAGCGCACTGTGATATTTCGACTTCATGTGATAACTTTGACCAACTAACGACGCATCGTTTTCAATCAGAGTGTTATATTCAACTAGTCCAGCACTATACAAATTCAAAACCTGGTGGAATGCACCAACTCTCATCCGGAACCCTCCCTCCTTCAATGTCCCCTCTCCTCCTGTCACCAAACCCAACGATAACTGAAATCCCCACTAGCAAAGCAGACATTATGAGTTGTATCTATTTCACCTGCGCAGACCAGTTTGACACAGTGAATGTAGATTTTCCGCCAGTGAATGGCTCCGTTCCAAATTGCATGGCTGGAGGGAGTATAACCTGTTAGCATAAATCACTTTTAGGACGCCTTTCTTTGTAGTCACGTACTGATGAGGTATTGGCTACTAGCTGGATAACTTTGGTGTTGAGTTAGGTAGTCAAAGAAGCCCTTGATATCCCCACTCCAAGAGGTAATAGGGCTGGAAGCAATAAAGCTGTATGTCTTTTGCGCGCCATTGACACCATACCACAGCTCCCAGGTATTGTTACCCACGAAGGCCGTCGCAATTCGGGAACCTATGGGTTGAACGTGACCGTATCTAGCCAGCCTGAGTGCTTGGTTTAGTAATGAATGACAAAGAGCTGCGACAGCTTACATACCAGATCATAAGTTCATAGTCGCCATTAGAGGTATCATGGTTGATATCCGCTGCAGTGAAAAGGTCATACGAGACGTCGGCACGGATATTGGTAGTATCATAGCTCCATTTCACTGAAGTGGGAATGCTGCTGATGCTGCTGACATGTTGCTTCTTCAGGTTAATCAAACCCGAATTGGCGTAGCTCTTCACATCATTCTCACGGCCAGACCAAGTCCAAGTGGTGGACCACGAGATGCCTGAACCCGAGACGGAGTTGACGTAAGAGCACTGAGAGCCAGTTGCAGAATCCTTCCCCCAGAGATTATTGTTGACACTGTAGTTGCCACTGCCATAGTAGCCATATTGGTCACATAGCGTCTTCTGCTGAGCAAATACAGCAGTAGCAAATACAAGTAACAAAGAAGTTGTCTTCATTTTGGGCAGAAAGTAGATAAAATATACTGTTGTGTTAAAAAATCAAAATAAAGTGGTACATTCTCAAGTAGTACTTCCTCAGAGACTTTATAGCTGTGACAGAGGCACAGCCAATCCCATCCTTTGCTTTTCCGTCCAAAGGATCAACCATAAACGGGAGGAAACTTAATTTACTCTGAAATTAAACTGAGACATGCTCTCAGAGCTCCATAGACTACGCAATATCACTGTTTATGAGATTAATAAAGGCTGTAGCTAAACTTAGAGACCAATGCTACATAATTAAGTTTAGAGAATAGTCGAGCAATATATGCTCACTTAATATCACAACAATATAAAGCCATATCATGGTGATGCTCTCAACCTCGGAAGTAGATCTCTAGAATTGTTGGTCAAATTATACCTGCCTATTTTACACCAGACGTTGAGGCGCCGATCTCGTTATTTTGAGGCATTTGTGTAGTTCCGGCAAATTTCTGATTGTCGATCTAGCCATCTAGAGGAAGTCGCTGTGTATTTATTTCCCTGAAGCGGTACAACACCTGGTATCCAGTATACAACAGATGAAAGTTTCTCTTCCGGCTGGGGCTCCTTGTTATTAATGGTATAGCTCATCATGCACTAATTTCTCAATTCTGGAAGTTCATAGAGAGTTAGCCTGCGCCCTACCTCAGATCGGGGCGGACCGCCTGCAATGATGTCTGCCTACAGATGGCGCAACTAAGTGAGGCGAGAGGTAGACGGATAATCAAAGTTTATTTAATATGAGACCTGCGCTGAGATGAAAGGAGGGAACATGCGATGTAAACCAGATTAGAAAGTAGCAATATTAAATACGCGTACTTCCTCTACTTATCAAAAGCGGCTTTCGTACGTTTAGAAGAAATAAATTGTACTATAGCAATTGCTTCCAATTTCTCCATTTCAAGACTCATTCACAGTGGTAAAAGGCGTCAGTGGGAAAGTTCGTGATAAAGCAAACCGTATATAGGCACCCTTCAAACGGCTGTAGATGATACTAGGTATGCCCTATTTAACAGTAGCTTTACCATGTCTTGTGAACACAGAGGAAGTGGAAGCGCCTTTTACGGAAAAGATTTTCATGATCTCAAATTAATCTGGAAATATTGTACCATGACTCAACGAGATCAGATACAAGTGGTTCTTGGGCAAGATTCTCGAATCACGTCTACAGTCCTTGATCAGCAAACCGGGAAAACCATTTTTAGGATAAATAATAAGTTGACGATGGTCACATCCCATTAAAGAAATGCATGGAACCTTATTGGATTCTACCGGCCATGGGTAATTCTCCGTGAGACAGCCACTAGTCAACATAATTGACAGCAGTACAGGGGGCAAGTAACCTTGTGCACCAGCCTTGACCAACCGCATAAACTGAGCCCACCAGAAAAATACCCTGTTTCGACGAGAGCCTCTTCCAACACGGGATTATGGTCCAGCAACTTGTCTCAGGCTTGTGGGCCACTTGACTGGAGCAAAGAACATTGAGTTTGGTAATGTCTCGGAGTAGAGAACTATGTGCCCCTAGCCTTGGAACTACCGTGAGACTCTCCAGTTTAGGAAGCTCGACCCGGTTGAGGTATTAATTCTGATCCGATTATTGTCAAACTGTTGTGGATTGTGGATTCAGGGAAAGTTAGCATCTGAAAGGAGACAAGACGTCGATTGAGTAGTATCTTGCCTGAATAGATACAGGAAAGACGGAAGGTCTTCAGGGTTATAAACCCGTATGCTTGCCAAGGCGCTAGCTATACACCATATCTTTAATAGAACCGGTGAAACCAGGGTCCAGAGTGGGCGTCGGGCGCGCTCTACGTAGATTACGATTTGATCTAGCCCAGTATCGTATTTCCCATGTGGGTACAGATCCTAGATTTGTATATTTCTTTGCATACATGAATCGGCTAGGAATACCCAAACTTACCATCCTTTATTACTTGCTGCCAATCAGGATCTATGTGAGTAGAGATTTTTGAATATGCAATTACCCGCCATACGTGGCCCTCACCGCTTTCGCGGTATGGGCCACTGGTAGCTTAACTACGAGAATTAGACCTCCGCAGAAACATTTTATTACTGTTGTGGTCGCAGGGGAAGAAGGACAGGAGAAACTGTATCAGCTACACGTACGTAGCCTACTGAGGAGTGGATGCCATTCGATGATCGATACTATCAACCTGAAAACATACTGAAAATGACTGTATAAAGCCCAAATGGCGTATGCACGCGTTTTGTGGCCTAGCGGTAAGCTTGGTTCACAGATACTCTATTCTCCGGCTGTTCTATCTATCGGTCAAGTCTTCAGGGGTGTTGAACGCCTTTCATCTTTTCAATCTGGGGGGTCTTGATGTTGTATCATAGAGCCGTATTTCAACTCCAGCTGTAGCATTTTGACCATTTGCTTTAAGCCATCTGCTTTAGTTGCCTTGGTCAATCCATCTGCAAGCATTTCAGACGTAGGAACGTAGAATGTCTTGATATCACCATACTCGATAAAGTTTCGAATTGCATGATACCGTATGCGAATATGCTTGCTGCGTAGGTGGTTGACTGGATTAGATGTTAGCGCCAAAGCACCTTGAATGTTGATTCCCAATTGGGTTGGCTCTTTGGGATACTTCCGGATGGCCGCTAGGAAATGTCAGATCCAGATAGCCAGCTTTGATGTCTCTGCAGCTGCAATGTATTCCGCCTCGGTAGTTGACATAGCAGTGATGGGTTGCTTTCTGCTACACCTGCTTTCTGCTACACCAACGGACTGGTCCGCCTGCCATCACGAAGACATAAGCGCTTGTTGAGCGATACTTGGTGGCGTTTCCATATGACGAATCTGCATAGCCTACTAGTGTCCCTTCACTCCCCTTTGCACTGTATGTAATACCATAGATAATAGTCCCTTTAACATAGCGAAGGAGTTGTTTTGCAGCTCTGAGATGGACATCTCGGGAATCTGCGAGATATTGACTTAATCGGTTGACAGCAAACTGGATATCTGGTCTGATGCCACCAGCTGGGTATGTAAGTCGTCCAATAATCTTCCTGAATTTGCCATGCAGATCGCGGCTGAGCTTCCTAGGTGATATATCGTCTAGATCAATACTAGGGCTAAGTGGAGTAGTTTGAGGTGTCGATTTAGTCATTTCAAACTCTTCCAGAACAGATCGTGCATAGAACTCTTGGACAAGTCGGATAGAGGCTTTGTTCCAGGTAATCCATATTCCCAATATCTTCTGAGCAAGTTTTAGATCTTTCATGGGATGAAAACGCTTTTAAGTGATCCTTCGTGGTTTCAATATCTCTAGTATCATCACTAAAGATCAAAATATCATCCACATAAAGCGCTATAATAACACCATAATAAAGAGTTCAGGATCTGCAGTGCTTTGTTGAAATCCGATTGAGGCGACAAACTCTTTAACCTTCTGGTTCTGGGGATATGCACATTGTCGAAGACCATATAATGATTGTAGGATCTCACACTCATCATTTGAATCATGAGATTTAGAACTAACACCTTCTGAAATCTCCATATAGATCTGCTTGCCAATCTTTGATCCAACACAGACATTTGTTGCGTCGAGCCAACGTGCTTTTAGACCATAGGTTGCTGCTAAAGCAAACAGAACTCGAAGTCTTTCTAATCAAATGACTGGGCCAAAGGTGTCTTTATAGTCCAATGCTTCGCGTTGGGAGAAGCCTAGTGCAACTAGTCGAGCTTTAAATCGATCAATTCGTCAATCGGCTGAGTATTTAACATCGAGGACCTATTTAGTTGAGACCGCGGGTTAGTCTTTAAGTCTTTTGACGTATCTCCAAGTCCCAAATCGAATTAGATTATTAAGCTCGAGCTTTATCGCCTCTTTCCACTTGGTTGCGTAGATAGGATCATTGATTGCCTCTTTGTAAGTCTTCGGAAATAGGAATAGTATTCTGCCCGTTGAATTTCCCATGGGCTGTGGCTTTAAAAGCATCATGCTCACCAAGGTAGAGCCCGAGCGCGACAGCTAGATTAGCCACTTCGTTGATTCGCTGCTGTTCTGCAGCTATAAACCGTAAAGAAGTTAGTTGGCCCCCTCTCTTCTCTACGGCGCGGGGCTCGTGGCTTTCGCCCATAGATGGCCTCCGTTTGCTTCGATTCGATAATTGCCCGAGTGGTATGGCTTCGCTTTGAGTCACGATCCTTTGGTCGTCCATTGGTTTCATCTTGTTCCCTGCCTTTCTTAGGAGCTCTGTGTTAGGGCACGTCCCTAGACTAGATGCCTCAGGCAGCCATATTGTGGTAAGGGACATGTGACCCACGAAGAGGGTATATAGAATCAGAATAGGAGATGGTTACCATGAGCCAGCGATTAGTCTTGTTACGAAGTGATAGATACGTTTCTACCATGCTTTCTAAATACACGTATTGATCCTGTGCAGGCTTGTCATCGATAAGTTGCCTATCGATAACTATTGACAAAAATCATTATGTGGGTTATGTGGTTGCAGATGAGCTGGACTCTTTTTATAACAGAGTACACAGAACCATTTGTTATGCCAAGCTGGGGACCGATTCTTCCGAGATTTTTCAAGGTTCACATGACCTGCAACTTGGAATCTGTTGAGAACTCACAGTAGGTCAAGGGAATTGACATAAAATAGAGAGAACTAAGCCATTGAATTGGATGGGCGTACTTAAGTTAGAATACAAAATTCATATGTGGGAGGCACATTATATAGGCGAGTATCTAGCTGATCCTTCGGATCCTTCGGGGCTGACCTCATTCATAACAGAATCAAAGACCTTTTTTCCCCGATACCAAGTCTGACAAACCCTAGCCTCAAGCAATGTCTCCGGTGCCCACTGCATATCAACAACCACGAAGTCCGCAGAGAGACCCTTCTTAAGACTACCAGTCCAACTTTCCGCAAAGCGTGCATAAGCCGCACCAGTAGTGGCGGCCGTAGCAGCCTCGACCAACCCAAGCCCGAAATGCGGATTAACAGTCGCATCACTCTCCGTTTCTATAGCCGAGCGCCTAGTAGTAGCATTGTACATATTGGGGAAAGGCATATGAGGAGCCGTAGGCGCATCAGTACCAATAGCAATAGGAGCCCCACCCTCCAAGAACTCCTTATAAGCAAACGCACGCTTACAACGGTCACTACCAACAAGACCAGGCCACGCCTTGAAAAGGATAGGATCAGAATGAACGGGCTGGATCGAAGCGGTGATACCAAGTTCTCCGAGGCGCTTAGCATCTTCCGAAGTCGTCAATTCCAAATGCTCGATTCTATGTCGTGCGCCTGGCGTGCCGACTCGCGAGAGGATGTTGATTGCTTGGTGGATTGCTTGATCGCCGATTGCATGGAATGCGCATTGGATTCCGGCGGCGTCGGCGCGCTGGACAACTTCTTGGAGGTTGTCATCTGGCCAGAATGGGTCCACGGGGTCTGATTTGCCTGTGTATGGTTGCATGAGAGCGGCGGTGCAGCCGTCGACGACGCCATCGCAGACTATTTTTATCCCCAAGACGCAGAAGTCGGGTTCGTTGTATTTTTTGTGGAGTTCGATTGCATGGTCAACGTATTTCAAGTTCGCGCTTTGGTCTGCTTCCCAAGGGACTAGCCAGTGGGCGCCGATGTGGAATGGGATCGTGTGGTCTTGTCGGTAGAGGTTCAGGATCTCCCAGGCTTCTTCGGTCATGGCCATGTCTACCAGGCCGGTGTATCCGGCTGCGGTGTATGCCTTGACGGCTGCGTCTACGGCGTCTAGTTTGTCCGCTGTGGAGGTGACCCTTTCTAGATGGGGCCAGAAGACGTTCACGAGGGCTGCTTCATCAAGAAGGCCTGAGGCCTTCCCGTTTTTATCGCGGTGTATGGTTCCTCCTGGCATGTCGGGGGCAGTATGGGCCTTCATTTCGTCGAGGGCTGCTGAGCTGCACCACACGGAGTGGAGGTCGAAGGCATCGACGAAGATCGGGCGTGGGTCAATACCATCCAGCATGCTGGCTAGTGCGACTCCATTTGTGGAGTTTTGAATCCAGCCTCGGCATAAGATCCGAGGAATCGAAGGATGAGCCTCAGCGTAGGATTTGATCGTTTCGCGAATTTGTTCCAGGGATGTGCATTCAGTGAGGTTAGCTTTGCGGACGGATAAGCCGTACTGTAGGATGTGTATATGTGCATCGATAAAACCAGGAATCACAGTTCGGTTTTGTAGGTCAATGACTGTCGCATCTTTTGGGGTGGCTGTCTCATCTAGAGGGCCGATATATGAGATTTTGCCGTCCTCAATGATCATGCTTTCGACGAAGTCTTGGCCATTGTCTGAGGCTGAGGGCACGAAGAAACGCCCATTCTTGAAAACAGTTGCCATAGTGCTGAGAAGAAATATATGATCAATGAGCAGCAGAAATGAGGATGCGGCTATGAAGTATTTATGCCTCATGCGGGGGGCCTAAAATGGTATTTGGGTCCGAATCCCCGAATTCCCCGGAAACTTCCTTTCGAGGAATTTTGAGATAATCGAGCAGCCGAGTATCTTGGATGAGACAGTATCAAGGGAATCTTGGGAGGAAAAATAGTGAAGTGATACGGGGGGAATTGGGGCTAGCGTTTCTCGGTGTTCCGTGAAACTCAACAGGCGACTAGATTGCTAGATTGTTCATTACTTACCTCTTAAATTAGAACATGCCGCGAAGCTCAAACTGAATTCGAAGTCTATTTCCCACGGATGATGTGGCAGAGGTAAATTGCTAGGGTAGAGTGAGATAAGACTGGTAGTAATCGGGGACTGTAGATATCGGCTCCGTGATATAGATAAGGTTTATTTTATATATAACCGAGAAATCTTGGCAATTCCTTGAGTGTGGAGATAGTTAATGTGGGGTACACCGAACACCGAACGCTGAACGAGTACACAGATCAGGTGCCGCTTCAGAGAAGCCGCAAGCCAGCCCCACCAGTCTTGGCAGTAGTGATTGACTAGCGCGGCGTCCCACCCTTAGATGTTGGAACATACAGTCGTCCTACGCCGCGTGGTTGCAGATGAGCTGAGGTCAACTTTTTCCTCATGCGGGACAAAATCGATTACATAAGCGACAAGCCGGCTAACGTATTTCACTGGTGAGCGGGCCACACCGACGAGCGGGCCACCTCCGTATCCCATACTAAACAGTCACTTTTTAAGGTCTGATATCTCAACCATCATTAGCTATATTATAATAATATACTTATAGAAGCTGTATATAGGCTTTCAGAACATGTTTTTCTACTCTATATAACTATAACTTATTTTAAGTGCTTGTAATATTAGTATAAAATAAATTACTAAAAAATACAATGTAATATATATTACCTCAAGATATATAAACTTATATCCTTTAAAATCTAAATACTGATAT